>NC_056729.1:1232882104-1232894604 GCF_019279795.1 Protopterus annectens | reverse complement strand
CTAACCACCACCTAGTGTCTTATCTTTTTCTTTTGCATTTTTATAGCAAAGCTGCCTTTTAAGAGATTTCTTATTCTTAAAAGCAAAATTTGGTCTGTAACCAACAACTTTTGAAATATCATTGTCTAAGCTCAATATAGACCAGTTCAACTTAATAATGTTCATTATGTCAGTCATATCACTAGTATAAAATACAGACATAGGCACACTATGCCTATTACAAATGACTTGAGGAGACTTTACTAAAAAGACTTGGTTTGAAAAATATGGCTTTGCCTTATTTACCCTTTGTGTAGCTCCCATACTAATGTTCCTTTCAACCTCACATGCTTTATAGCCCCTTTCATGAAATTCTTCTCTAAGCATCTGAACATCTTGCATGAAGATTTCATCACAATTATTCATTTCTGAGACACTCATTGTTTGATCCTTAATAACATTCCGAAATATATGGCTGGGGTGTATACTGTCCCTGTGTAAGATGGCATTTCTCCCACAAGATTTTCTATATAATTTAGTCTGGAGACACCTGGTTGTATTAGTACTGACTAGCACATCCAGGAAATCTATTTCACTAGTAGAGAACTTGTATGTACATTTTAGAAAAGAGGTAGTGGATTCCAAATAGCTAATGAACAGCATAAGCTGTTCTTTAGTTGTCACCCCCCCCCCCCCCCACAAAAAACAAGTCATCTACAAATCTCCTGTGGAAGCTTACAAGTGGGGCATATTTATCCAGATTTAACAGGGAGTTGTTCTCCCACTCAGCTATGACTATGTTGGCATAGCTGTTGGCACAGGATGTGCCCATAGCTACGCCAACCTTCTGGAGAAACAGATGTCCTTCAAAAAGAAATACATTCTTTTCTAACACAATTTCCAGGATCATACAAATAAGATCAATTTTACTTGGGTTATACTTGCTGTGTTTAACAAGGAATTCATGTACCATGGAAATTCCTAAAGAATGAGGGATGGCAGTAAATAATGATACAACATCCATGGTTACTAGCAAAAAGCCTTCTCTCAAGTTGTCATTTTCCCTATATTTATATAAATCTTTGAGAAACTGTTTGCTGTCCCTCAGGACCTGTTCCTGTCTGGCCAAAAAGGTCTCAGGTTCTTTTCAATAAATATAGAAAATGGCTGTGTGAGCCAACCACTTCCTGAGACAATAGGTCTAAATGGTGGTTGTAGTGCATTCTTATGTATTTTTGGAGTCCATGGAAAACTGGAATCAGTGGAAACTCAACATATAAATGGGTGTATAATTCATTAGTAATAATATGACTGCAATAACAGTCAAACAAAGCACCATCAGCCATAGCTTTCATGGTATCTATCGCATCAAAAATAATTTTAGCATAAACACTCATCTAACAAGGTAGAAAAAAAGAGTATTAAGATAATATTCATAATCCATTGCAACAGTAGCACTGCCATTATCAGCATTTTTTATCATTATATCACCATCTTGTTGCAAAGACACTAGTTCTTCTTTCTCTGAGGCATTCAGATTACAAAACTCTCTTTTAAGCATGCCACTATTGGTAGCTTGCAACAAGTCATGTTCACATTTTTTACAAAATGTGTCCAGTACCGGATGTAAATTTGGCTAAAAAGTGCTTGGTTTCTTAAAGCTAGAAGCTACTTTGTCATTATTAGAATACATTTTTAATATTACATTACGTGCAAACTTTTTAATGTCAGTAACTGTCTCTGTAAACTATGAACCTTGTGCCGGAATAAAGCACCTTTTAAACATTTCTTAGAAATATTGTGTATTAATGATTGGTTTTCTCTTGCCACATTCTCTTTATCGTTCGCTGGTCTTCCTCTTGCCAGTGCCTCTTCCTCCCTCTGCTGTGCGAGTGATACTGGCATATAGGCTCCTTCTGCTGGATGGGCAGTGGTAGTGGCAAAGGGCTGGAAGCTGTCTTCTGGACTGTTGTCTTTTTTCCTCACATCTGGTGGTTTGGCGAGGCCAGGAGTAACTAAAGGGCCCTCAACAATCGAGTGGGAAGTGGATGGTGTGTCTATGGTTGCAACAGCATTAGCAGCACAAACAGTTTTAATACTAGTAACACTGTTCTCAGGAGTTATGTTGTTGGCCAAGTTACTGTTCAACATACTGTTTCTGGGCCAGGTAAATACATTCCCTTGTCTGAAATCAACAGTATCTCTATTCAACATCTTTTGCTTTTGTATTTTTAGTCACTGTTCATATGAAATAAGAATATCCATCACACCATCCATCTTGGACAAAAATTCATCACCAAACATATCAGTTAGTTCACAGTATTTAGCATTCACAGCTTCACTCAGTTCTAACTTAGTAGGTTTAAAAAAGTCCAGTAGCAACCGAATATAATTAAAGCTGTATTCTAAATTCACTTGCTGCCACTTACACAAGAGTTTAGCATAGGGTTCACCATATGTTGGCATATTTAAAACACGCAGCCCACGAGGAATAACTTTTTGAAACAAACAAGCTTCCAAGTGTAAGCATTGCTACTGAAGGCGTTTTAAGTTTATATACATCATTTTACCACTGACAATAGATGTGCTTCATTAACATTCAATGTAACAGTTCCATTCACCAGCACAGTGTTGGGTTTTACCAGCAGAGGGTTAGTTTCTGTAGTCAGCAATCTGGTAAAACGATTACTGGTTGTATTAAATCCATTGCACTGCTGCTCTGTATCCAAACTCTCAGCCATGCTCCGAAGGGGAGAAAAGTAGGAGGGTGGCCTAATGGTTAAGGTGTTTGCCTTACAAAGACAAGGTGCAGGGTTTGAGTCTCACAAGGGATAATTGGCTAAGCTTAAAATGGCTCGCAAGGGCAGTTAGCTTAGTACTAATCTATGAACCTATGAACTGCCAGAAACAAAAAAGAAAATCCCCAAGGAATGAACTGTGCCTGCAAGCCAACAAATGTAACTGAAGAAAACAAGGCACAGAAACATGACTAGAAGCATAAAATGTTAAAAGTTTAATGAGGTAAGCACTTTCACACCAAATACTAGTGCTTCTTCATACCATATAAAAACTGCATCAGCAAACACATTTAATATATTCACTCTAGTTCAAAGCAGCCAATAAACATCAGAGAAGAGTAAAAACTTAGCTGCAGCTTGTATCATTTAAAGAGACAGTGTAGCAACTGCCTAATGTACACGGACAACCATCTACTACTACCACCTAGGAACACAATTTGTGAGAGATGCAGTTACATAAAGAAGCTAGAGTCTATGCTCTCTCCCTGACAAGCCAGTATATCTGGCACTGAGAAGGTTGTCAGCACAATCACTACACCTCAACCACCACCCACAACTACACAACACGCATCCACATATGCAGCAAACCCCAAAAAAGGAGACTTTGAGCCAGAAACACATGAGAACTCCACATACCATGCATAGTCCACACACCAGTGTCTCGCAAACATTAAAGCCCAACCATAAACCCAACATATTAGTCATAGACTCCATTGAGAGAGAGACAGATGTGCCTCTCACCATGCTGGATAAGGAGAAAGTCACGATTAGTTGTTTGTCAGGTGCCAGAACCCACCATATCACACAGGCACTCAAGTCTCTCAACAACAGGTACTGTTATGACTCTGTCATAGTCCATGTTGGCGTGAATGACTTGAGACCTACCTTCCTGGACTGTATTGAGAGACATGATTGAGTTCGCTGAATGTGTCCCAGGCAGGTATGTCCCTAGCCTTAAGCAGCATTCTACTGTCACCCAAAATGATGACTCAATGCAAACAGAAAATTATTGACTTTAACAATTTGCTTAGTTTCTGGTGTCATTCCAGGGGGATCCAGTGCCTGAGAAGATATGATAGACAGACCACGATGCTTTGGTAGAGATGGCCTGCATCTGTCTCACTTGGGCTTCAGGCTTCTGGCAAGGGTTGTTGCCTTCCCCATAGTGCCTTTTTTAGTAAAAGTCATGAGGTTGATACTAACAACATAAACATTTCAACAAAATGCAAATGAAAGGTCATGCTGCTAAACGACAGGAGTCTAAACGTGAAACTGCACTCATTGCAAGCATTCTTAGCCCTGGAAAATGCTGACATTTTGCAGTCACAGAAACCTGGTTCAAAGCTGCAGAGAGAGCACCCCAGCCTTACCTGGTTACTCATTGTATCATACATTCAGACCCTAAACTGTAGGCAGCAAAGCCAAAGGATGTGGAGTTTCAATATATATTAAAGACACACACACACACCTCCAGGCTGGTCAAACAGTATGACGCCCACGAGACACTCCAGGTGCAGTTAACCATTGACAAGACCCCTATTCAAATTATAGCTAGCTACAGACCCTCAAATTTAACTCAAGATGCCCACTCCACCTATCTGGACCTCTTCATATCTATCAAAATTCAACCCATTACCCTGATCCTGGGTGACTTTAATTATCCAGCCATAGATTGGAAAAAACTACTTGTGCCAGAACATAAATGCATAGAGATTCCTTGATTTTTATCAATACAAATGCCTTGGAACAGCTAGTCAATACCCTCACAAGAGGTGATAATATTCTTGGATCTTGGTATTAACCAACATGAGTAACCACTGCAGCACCCCTACGGTATCATCTTGCTTGTTAAGATCTGACCATAAAACAGTCACTTTCGAAGTCACCATCTCCCCTGACCCCCCTCTTGCTAGGGTCAAACAAAAAAAAACATCTCCAAAGCTGATTACAACCTCCTGTGGGATGGTATAAACAGCTTCACAGACCCTCCCCCATTGTAGGATCTGGCATGAATGTCCAAATCTACACCAAAGTACTATACAAGCTTTTATATAGATGCATGGAAGCAGGAATACCTGACAGGACAAAATCATCCACTGCAAGGAAGAGTAAACCTGTTTGTTGGACATCTGCAAAAGTAAACTATATAACAAAAGGAAAAAAAAATTGCTGTCCAGGACCAAGAAGGAGCAGGTGCGTAATTGGAAGCAATCTCTTCTTAGCCTGAACAAGAAAATAAGAGCACTAGTGAAATCCTCTAAAGCCAACTTCAAGTCCAAATTGGCCACATATACTAGAGACAGTCATAAGACCTTCTTCACATATGACTGCAGTTTCAAAGGAAGCACCCAGATCTGTTCAGTACTGGTGGTCAAGGACACCACATACACAAATGCTGTAGATGTAGCCAGTCTGTTGGATGACAGATTCAGTGAAAACTTCTTTCCTCTGCCCACCCCATCAGTAAATCAGGACATCCCCGTACCTGCCCCCCCCCCTTATCTGTAGGGAACAGGTCATCACTGCTCTCTCAAAGGGAGAAAATACAGCCTCCATGGGACCTGATAACATCCCAGGCTGCATCCTACGTGACCTCAGGCATGAACTTGCAGCACCATTAGGCACCCTATTCAACCAAAGCCTGAGTACTGGCTTTGTCCCAGCCAAGTCGAGGACAACCACTGTCATCCCTTTACCCAAAGGTGGAGCGTCCACCGATCCAGGAAATTATAGACCCATCAGCCTAACTATCCTGATCTGCAAGGGAGTGGAACGGATTATCATAGACCTCAATAACAGGGACATTGGCAACCTCCAAAACACTCAATCCCACACAGTTTGACTTTGTCAAGGGGAGGTAATGTCTGTTAAATCTGATAGACTTCTTTGAGACATTCACCAAAGCCATGGATGAGGGGAAGATGATGCACACTGCCTACCTTGACCTGACCAAAACCTTCGACACTATTCCCCACTCGGGGATAGTAGATAAACTCTCTCAACTAGGCATCACTCCATATTTTAGCAGATGAGTAGCAAACTGGCTCACTGATGGAACCCACCTTATCAAAATAGGGGAAGCCACCTCAAGCAGTAGACCCGTAATGAGTGGCGTACCCCAGGAATCGGTCTTGGGGCCTGTTATTCAGGATATACTTCTCTGAGGTGCAGGCCAAAACCAGTGGGCAGTGGCTGACCAAGTTTGCAGATGACTGCAAGCTGGGCGCAGTCATCAATTCCCCAAGTGATGAGGACATCCTCAAAGGGGGTCTCACACAAATAAATGACTGGTGCCAGAAACATGGCTTCAAGCTGAATGCCAAAAAATGCATCATTATCCCATTTGGGGAGAGTGACTTCCCCACATATTATCACATTAATAACAACGTCCTAAGTATACAATCAGTAGTGAGGGATTTTGGCACCCAGGTTGATAGCAACTTGACTTTTGACCATCATGTTGCTTGCATTGTACGGAAAGCTTTCTACATGGCCCACTTCATAAGTGTATCTCATCCAGGGACAAAGAGGTCATAACATCCCTGTATTCTTCCCTTATAAGGCCAATTATTGAGTACAGCATCCCCTTTGGCATGTACCTTGCAGAGCATATGCAGCAGCTGGAAAACCACAGAGGTTCCTCACCAGGAGAATCCAGGGCTTCAAACACCTACCCTACACATATAGGCTAAAAGCCCTATCCCTCTACTCAGTTTCATACAGACTCCTCAGGGGTGATCTCTGTTTGGCATAAAAAGCAATCTCAGACCCCACCTTGATGAGACTGCTGCATATCTGCAAGTCCAGCTCCACTCGAGCAACCTATATGCGCAACCTCAACCTGGTCTGTGATATCAATAGGACTTGGTGGGACAGATTTGTGTCCCAGAGAGTCCCCATCTGTGGAATAAACTCCCTCTCCATGTCAAGCAGAGTACCTAATTATCCCTTTTTTTAGCGCAGCCTAGATATCTGAATGGGAAACAGAAAATACACCCCTGGGATTCCACCTGTGTCCTTGCTGGACAGGGGCTTTGGGCGCTGACTTGTCTAAACATGTGCTAAGCTCTTGGCTAGGCTTATAAGGGCCTCAGGGCCAATAGCCTAAACCTCCTATGATCCTCTGATGGAACACTGGTCATCTGGATCATAGTCCAAGGCTTCATCCTTGTGTGTATTGGAATCAGATGCTTTTGTGTGTGTGTGTGTGTGTGTGTGTGTGTGTGTGTGTGTGTGTGTGTGTGTGTGTATTTGTAGTAGTTGGTACTTTTTTAAATCTCACTAGTGTTTTTCTCTAAGGCATTGGTGATAATGCATACTTTCTCACAGTTTCTATATTGATGCAGTATGTAGTGTTGAGATTACTGGATTGTTTGGCTGTATGCTACTTTGGTGGTGCCGAACATTTGTGAAAAGAGACTGCAACTAAAAAAAATAAATCACATGATTTGTGTCTGTCTCCTAGGGTAATTTAAGGTTAAAGCAGTATTTATTTATTTATTTGACATTTGTTGACAGGTGTGGCCCAGCTGGGACAGAGCCCTTTTTCAGTGGAGACCCGGGGAGAAAAGCTCCACAATTACATAGTCACTTAAAATATATAACTAAATTAAACATAGTAGATAGCTAATTAAACAAAAGTCCCCAACGGTGATGAACAAAAATGCTAGGTTTAACATGAGTAGCAGTTAGACTCAACAAGTCAGCAAAGTACAGTAGGTAAAGTGCAGAATAAATTTAGACAAATCAATCTTGATCATCCAGTTGACTATTTTAACAATGCTCTGATTAACATCCTCAGTTCTATTGCTCCAGTAAGGAAAATTAAAACCAAGCAAAACTATACCCCATGGCTTACCAAGTCCACTAGAGACCTAATGAAAACCAGAGACAAGGCATGGAAAGCTTGGAAAAAAGGTAACACTCCCCTAGCTAAACAAAACTATCAATACCTTAGAAACCAAGTAAAAATACAAACAAAGCATGATAAACAAAAATGCTTCTTAGATATGCAAAATAAACACTCCAATAGCTCAAAAAAATTTTGGTGTGCTGTAAACTCCCTTTTAAAACCAGGCAAAACCTCCACGCCAGCACCTTCCTCCACCACTACAAAATCAAATAGTGAAATAGCCTCCCATTTTAATCACCACTTTACTGAATCCATTATATATCTCTATCAACCCAACTTTCAAAAAATACCTTTCCATGTATACCAAAACCTACTAACAACTTAACTTCCTTTTCCTTCTCACCTGTCTCAACCTCCACAATAAAAAATACCTCTTAAAACTAAAACCCACTTCTCTTGTAGCCAATGGCATACCTGCTTATTTCCTAAAAATGGCTGCCAACTCTCTGTCTCTATCTTAATCAACTGCTCCATTCAAGAATCCCATATCCCTCAACTCTAGTCTCTTAGATTATTCCCCTCCACAAAGGTGGAAATTCGTATGAGTTCTCTAACTACCGCCCCGTAGCAAATCTGTCTCCCTTATCAAAAATACTTGAAAAATGCATACATTCACAAGTGATGCATTTCCTCAACTCAAACAAGATCTCCTCTACTCAACATGGTTTTCGTACACACCACAACCTCTGCCCTCCTGCCTTTCACGAACCTAGTTAACCAACACAGAAATAACATGTTTGTTTCCACCATATTTCTGGACCTCTCTAAGGCATTCAATATGGTTTCCCACTCCATTCTAATAGATACTCTTACCTCTCTATCCTTTGCTCCTAACACTGTTGCATGGTTTAAACACTATCTAACAGACCGTTAACAGGCTGTCCAGTGGCAAGGAGTCCTATCATCCTTACTCCCAACATCAGTTGTTGTACCTCAAGGCTCCATACTGGGCCCTCTCCTCTTTTCTATCTTTACTAATAACCTACATACCTCTACTCTACAGGCCTCACTCATACAGTATGCAGACAACACACTGATCTGCTCTGCCCCAACCCGTACTGCCCTTCAACATATTGCCCAAAAATCTTTTAGCGCAGTGGAGAAGTGGATCTCAAATTTTCAACTTATACTAAATCCTAACAAAACAAAACTACTTCTATTCACCCCAAACAAATCCAAAGCCACCCCACTCTCCTCCTCTATCCTCACTAGTAATGGGACTGTCCTCTCCCCCTCTCTTCACACCAAGCTGCCGGGCGTTGAAATTGATAGCAGCTTACACTTTGACGCCCATATCTCCCAAACTATCAAAAAAGTACATAAAAAAAATGGGGTCCCTTTATAGTCAAAAATACTTTGTCAGATCAAGCTAGGGTCATCTTAGCTCAAACCCACCTTCTCTCCACACTTATGTATGCTGCACCAATTCTCACCAATGTCAGAAATTCTGATCTTAGCAAGCTAGAGTCATGTTATAACAACATTGCTAAATTTGCTAAAGGTTCCCCCTTTAGAACTCACCATTGTATACCTCTCAGGCAACGTCAGTGGCTTGAACTTGAACAGCTACTAACCTACCACCAACTAGTTTTAGCCTATAATATCCAACAATTTCCTGACAGAACACCAGCCCTTAAAGAACTAAGTAACTACATACCAAATTGGTCACTCCGCTCTGCCAATAAATCAGTCCTCTCCATCTCTTCAGCCAGTAACACAGCAGGTAAAGCTCTGTTTTCTCATTGTATAGCAAAGTATTGGAATAACCTCCCTCACTCAGTTACTACAGCACCAAACACAAAACAATTCAAACACTCCCTTAAGTCTCATCTTAATAATTCCTGGTTATGTCCATGTATTACATAAAGACAAATAAACTATCTTTCTTCCTCATCCTAAAACCATGAAACATGGGCATAAATGTCAGTTGTATGGTACTGTAAGAAAGAAACAGTAAATTAATCTCTTGTTTTAATTTATTGAACTATTAATCTATTGTCTGCTTGTAAAGTTTGTTTTGAAAATATGTTAAAAGAATGTCCTTGTACTCTGATCTATTATGTCACTGTTTCACAGTCTCACTAACTGGTGTATAACTGATGTCTAAATACCTGTTGTCTCTGTAATTAATTAAGTGGAGCTTTTCTCCCTGGGCCTCTGCTGAAAATGGACCTCATCCAGTCGGACCATCCAGGTTAACAAATGTAAAATAAAATAAGTAAATAAATAAAATAATTTACATTCAAGTCAAGGCAAAGTAAAGTCGGTACATCACAGAGTGGCGTAAAGAAATAAAAATTTACATCCTTAGTCATGAGCTCAGCTGAATAGTAGCGGTGGGAGAGTAGTAGTTAGGTACAAAAAGATTCTGTTAGCAACTATAGTAAAATATAGGTACAAGGTAGAGAAATATATGCTCTGTTTCTGAATTGGTGTATGGTGAATTAGTAATATAAGCATTAGTAAGCATGGTTTGATGTTTTATGTTGATGATTTGGGAAAAGGAGAGAGGCTGGTTGTTATAGAGGAGTAGGGTCAGTCTGGTGGATGATAACATTGACATAGACTTTTATTGCTTAAGTCATTTTTTTACTGCATTTCTGAATTGGTGTATGGTGAATTGGTAATATAAGCATTAGTAAGCATGGTTCGATGTTTTGTGGTGATGATTTTAAATGTAATTTTGTGTGTGTCTATATATATATATATATATATATGTATATGTGTATATATATGTATATATATATATATATATATATATATGTATATATATATATGTATATGTATATATATATAAATATATATATATATATGTATATATATATATATATATATATATATATATATATAAATATATATATATATAAATATATATATATGAGTGTGTGCGTATGTGTATGTATACATATCCCTACTTCACAACTATCTGCCATTGTGACATACCAGTGCCTTCACTTAATCATGCTACACCTCAAGTTTAGTCCTTTATCCTCTTCAGTCTGTGGTGGCTATCTCCATCTTCTTTCTTATAATATGCTATAACCTCAACATATCTGTCTCTCTCTCTCTCCCACCTTTTCATTTTCATTCATCACTCTCCACAACACACTGCCAACTAAACTTGTATAAATCCTTGCTCAACAACTTTACTTACTCTATAAATAAATATATTCTAATTCATTTTCAAAAACCAAGACAAACTTAGGTGGAAAATACTCTGCGAAAAACAAGTATCAATAATTTCCCCAATATACTAAAATCCTTCTGTGAGACATTCACCCTAACCCTGGCCCCATTTATCACAATGGACATCAAGACAATTCTCTTCCACACACTACTCTAACTCTACAGTGGTCAACCCCCAACCCTGATAATCTAACTTCTGCTGCCATAAATGTTAGAAGCAAAGGTACTATATGTCTGGATTACTCAACATAAGCCTGATATTGTTGGTATAACTGAAACTTTAATTAAACCCATCAGAGACAACTCCGAAATTACACCTCCCATCTGTAATATCATCCGTAATGACCATATAGAGAGGAATGTATTGGTATTGTGTTAATATTTCCCAACAAGCCAATACCAAAATTCAGTTTAGCAGAGCTTACTGTTACTTTTCTGAAATTTAAACAATTATAAACAAATGTTTATTACTGTTCTTTACATCCCTCCTGTCTTCAATATAGCTGTACTGGAAGATATCATACTTTGGATATCCGTAACAGTTTGACAAGAAATAATACTAGGTGATGTCAGTGTCAGTTGGTTGAACATGAACTCTCACTCGCCTCCATCTAACATATGGCCCCACACATTATAGCAAGATATCAAATTCCCTATTAGACTGGATCCTAGTGTCAGACCCTAGCAAATATGCCACCCGAGATACAGTGTCTGTCTCTGTGATCATCTCCTGGTTTGTACAACCAGACATGTAACATATCCACTTAAGCAGCATATTTATAAAACAACACACAACCTTTCCAAATTTAACCCAGAAATGTTCATTACTAACCTATTGTCTATTAACTAGAGCTTCCTAAAAATACTCCCCTTAAATGATGCTGTAAATGAATTCAGTTAATCTTTCCTGAATATCCTAAATAGCCTTGCACCTTTTAGAAGGAGAAGACCAAAAACAAATAATGAAATTTGGCTATTCAAAAAGAGTAGAATGCTAATGCAGGATACAGAAAAAGCATGGAAATAATGGCAAAAATATAAAACACAGCAATGTCTTGAAAACTTCAGAATGCTTAGCATTTGTACTTAAAATCAAATTAATGTAGACAAAAAACTATATTATAATAACTTTCAGACTAATAGTAAACATAACCCTAAAAAAATAAATTCTGGACAGCCATTAAAGTAATCTTGCATCACAGCCATAGATTGAACCAAATTTCTCTCCCAATAACTCCTCACTTGAAACCACAATACAGTTCAATTCTTATTTCATAGTACAACATCTAATCCTAACCCTGCCCAGCAGCCATGCATCACACAACACTGGCATCATGATCCACTTCAGCTGATGACCTTGTAAGCAAATACTTTAAAATATCAGTCGATAGCATTGCCTACCCTGTTTTAGTACTTATAAATAGGTCAGTCCAGGAATCCTGCATTCCCTTTCTGTGGAAAAAGTCTCACATTATCCCTCTGCAAAAAGGGGGAAATTCAACAGACATAACTAAATTTAGACCTATAGCAATCATATCCCCTATCCAGAATACTAGAAAATGCATTCAGAAACAATTGCTAAACTATCTTCTGCTGGAAGAACTCGCATCCCTGACTCAACATGG
>NC_056729.1:1232869604-1232877104 GCF_019279795.1 Protopterus annectens | reverse complement strand
AGTCTCTCCACAACAAATACAAGTATGACTGTCATTGTCCATGTTGGTGTGAATGACTTGAGATGTACCTCCATGGACTATATGAAAAGAGATATGTTTGATTTCACAGAGTATGTGTCCCAGGCAAGTATGACCCTAGCCCTCTCATTGCACTGGAAGATGACGATGTCTGTACTGTCACGGAAACTTGGTTCAGGGCTACGGAGAGCACCCAGCCTTAACAGGCTATACCTCATTCCACATATTCCAACCCCAAAAAGAGGTTGGGAAGACTAAGGGTGGTGGAGTCTTTATCTTCACTCAATGATTCCTTGACTTCATCAGTTCTGTTGCACTAGACTAGCTCTACTCATCCTGCACAAGGGGAGATAAAATTCTGGACTTGGTTCTCACAGCTCCCATAGTATGTTCTTCCCTGGTGAGATCAGATCATCAGATTGTCTTGTTTGAAGTTTCTATCCCCCCAGCTGTAATTAAGCTAAAAAACTCCTCAAAAGCTGACTGCAACGTCCTAAGGGAAGGGTATCTGTAGCTACACACCACTGCCCCCCTCAGAGGATGCAGACAACTATGCTGAACAGTATGCAAGCATCTGTATAACTGCATGTACTCAGCCATACCCAACAGAACTAAAACCTGCTCCTCAAGGAAACACAGAACTATTTGGTGGACATCCTCTATCAACAGGCTTTACAACAAAAGGAAGAAACTGTTGTCCAAGGGTAAAAAGGAACAAATTTCAAATTGGAAAAACTCCCTCCTTAGCCTCAACAAGCAAATTAGATCAGTAGTGAAAACCTCCAAAGCCAATTATGAATCGAAACTAGCCTCCAAAACAAAGGGAAACCACAAAGCCGCCTTCATTTACATCAGGAACCTCCCTGACAAAGCCCAGGTTTGTTCCCAGTTAGTATTTAACGGTATCACTTACACTGATCCTGTTGTCTTAGCCAACCTGCTAGCAGATAGGTTCAGCGCAAACGTCAACCCCAGTCCCCCCCTCAAAGGCCCTTTGGACATCCCCGATAGTTGGCCTGCACCTCACACCTCTGTAGATCCAGTGTTAAATGCCCTATCCAAGACAAACAACACAGCTTCCATGGGACCTGGTAGTATCTCAGGCTGTATTCTGCACCATCTCTAGGAAGAACTGGCTTCACCATTAAGCACCCTTTTCAACCATAGCTTAAGTACAGACTTCATTCAAGCAGAGTGTAGAACTGCCATTGTCATCCACTTGCACAAAGGTGGTGCCACAACCCCTGGAAACTATCGCCCCATTAGCTTGACAAGTCTGATCTGTAAAGCCATGGAGCACATTATTATGGATCTGTTAAACAAGGACATAGGCAGTCTCCAAGCACTTGACCCCACCCAGTTCAGATTCATCAAGGGCAGATCTTGCCTAATGAATCTGGTTGACTTCTGTGAGACTGTCACCAAAGCCCTAGATGAGGGAAAATCAGTACATACAGCTTACTTTGACTTGTCCAAGGCCTTTGACAAAATTCCCCACTCAGGCATCATCGAAAAGCTAACACAACTTGGCATAAATCCCTTTCCCATCAGGTGGGTGGCCAACTGGCTCACTGACAGACCCTCAAGGTCAAAATAGACACCTCCACCTCTGTCATGGGACCCCTACTGTTGGCATCTACTACTTAGAGGTCCAGGCAAAGACAAAAGGCCTGTGGCTGACCAAGTTTGTGGACGACTGTAAGTTGGGTGCTGCCAGTGACATCCCAAATGATGTTAACATACTCCAAGAGGGTCTCACAGCAACTAATGACTGGTGCTAAAGTCATGACCTTAAGCTAAACGCAAAAAAAGTATCATCATGCCATTTGGCAGAAACATGGCCCCTACTGATTACCACATAAATGGCAACCCCCTAAACACACAACCTGTGGTGAGAGATCTGGATGCTCAAGTTGATAACAATCTTGCATTAGACCATCATGTAGTGGCAGTGATCAGAAGAGCTTTTTACTTGGTTCATCTTCAAAGTTAAGGGATTGCATTCAGAAAAAGAGGTTACTACCTCTCTGTACTCCTCTCATTAGACCAATAACTGAGTATAGCACCCTGTTTGATATGTACTTCTCCAAACATCTGCACCAACTGGAAAGGCCACAGAAATGGCCTCCAACACCTACCCTATGTGGACAGGCTCAAATCACTATCACTGTACTCTATATCATACAGATTGCTCAGAGGTGGTCTGTCTCACACCTACAAGGCAGCCCTCGGACCCTGCCCTACTAGAGATGTTCCATATCCATAAGTCTAACTCCTCGTGCTTTTCCCACTCAAAAGGCCTGAATGTAATATGCAACATCAACAAAACCTGCTGGAGAGACAGGTTCGTCTCCCGGCGACTGCCTTGTCTCTGGACTAGACTTCCCATACAAGTCAGAGTATCTCACAGACCCTCTTCATGCACACCCTTGAGGAGTGAATTGGAAACCACAAATTTGTACTAGGGGTTCCACCTTTGTCCCTCATTGACAGTGGGTGACAGGTGCTGACTGAGTTTTCTTTTTGGGAGTAAACTCTTGGCTAGGCTTGTAAGGGCCCCAGGGTCATTAGCCTAGTAACCTCCTATGATCCTATGTTATGTTGATTGAGCATTGCTTCTTACTACTTTGAAGTTGTACCTCTCCCTGCCCTCCTCAATAAATAAGAAAATTGTTTAATTTTTTTAATCATCTTGATATTCATGTTCTGTGCAGCAAAAACTTTCCAGAAGTATAGTAAGTGTCTCTTGATAATTTTTTATATTGCTCTTCTTATCCTAAATTTTCCAAGGAGGCAGACAGTCATGTGATTTTTTTTTTTTTTTTTTTTTTTTTTTTTTTTTTTTTTTTTGAGTAACAGAGACTAACACTGTATCCCCACAAGATGAGATTAAAACTTTCTGCTGTGTCTTGCATAATCTTATTTCCCTTTGCTTAAAATAGAGCTAATCTGAGTTGCTGGCATTTTATAAAATGTACAGTAACGGTGTCACAGTTTCAGGAATTCTTACAAGTTTGTGATCTTATACTTCTACAGACATAATTATGAGCTCTCCCTTTCAGCTATGAAAAGTGCTTACAGTAAACTACCTTTAAGAAATTAGTATACTGTTCCTACTTTTATTCCATGTGTTATCCAGTGGATTCCCATTTCATTTCTTGAGTCCATGCTGCTCACTCACCTATGATAACAGTGCTGGCTTATCTCTTCATAGTAATTCTGCACCTCCTGGTATTGTGTAGGTTTATGGCCACTACTGGGAGGGGAATTATTTCTGTACTTAAGATTTTTTGAAATGTAGACTTATGGGTCAGAAATCTTAATTTATGGACCATTTGTTGTGAGAGCTAAAGCAACAATTTTTGGAAGGAGGTACTGGTAAATGTCATACAAAGCAAACATTAGGGTGCATTGAAGTTTCTAAATAACGCACACAAATGCCGGACTGTGTCAGAAACAAGAATGCCATATATTACTTATGTGTACCATTGTATTAACTGTTTCATATGGAGGAAAATGCACTATGGCATAAGAAAAATGTGATTTTTTTTTTTTGTAAATTTGTCATTTAATTAAAACTGCCATAGTTCTAAACTTTTGTATCCAAAATGTGCAGCAGTAGCTGTCATAATGTTAAAATGGACAAAATGTGGAATACTTACTAACAACCTTCACAAGAAAACTCATAGTATGAATAAAGTGTTAATTCAGGCTTACCAAAAAAGTTTGTTTGCTAAAGTAATATAATTCAGTATTTACCATGAATATTTGTTAAAAAAGTAGCAATGAATATGTGGAAGACCCTTGATGTGAAACATGTAACCTCTGAGTCTCAGATGAGGAGCATTCCTCCTTTGAAGTAAAAATCAACATGGAAAACGAGGCTAAACCAGTAACACTTTCCTAAGATAAAGTACTGCCTGGTAAGTGACAGTCTGTCAAAATTCAAGGCTCCTCCTAACCCTAAGACCACAGTTAAATATGCACAATTACACACAGAGTCCCTATAAAACATGTCACTGGCTGCATAGAGGATGCCTTACCTACCAGAAGTAAGCCCAAAATACAAAATAAAAACAAACTCCACTGGTGTAATCCTCACCCAAACAGGGTATGTAATAAAAGAAGCAAACTCATGCCCAAAATCAGGAATAGCTACTCCTTTAAAAGCAAGAGCTGTCTTTTACAACTAAACAAGAAACCAAGAGGTATAATTAAGTCCAACAAGGCCAACTACAAAGTCAGGATAGCCGCACAGGCTAAAGACAATCACAAGGCCTTCTTCAGCTATGTCCAGAATCTTAAAGGTGTCACACAGCAGTCTGCTGAACTGGTGGTGAACGGTACCACATTCACCCATCAGGGTGACATAGCAAATCTACTGGCTGATAAATTCAGCTTAAACTTTACCCCTTCCAAACTCCTCTAGCTGCACCAGGTGAAATCCCCTCTAACATACTTCCAACTATTAGCAGGGACCAGCTGCTGGGAGCACTCGCTAAAGCCAAGAACACCACTTCTATGTGTCCCGATAACATCCCTCTGGTTGCCTCCTGGACAGTCCTAATCATTACCTATCAGGACCACTTGAGGCACTCAACTTCAGCCTCAAAACAGGCTGCACTCCAAATGAATGGAGGATTATAGCAGTCATTTTCCTTCACAAGAGTGGGCCATCAACCAACCCAGGAAATTACAGACCCACCTAATATGCAAAACCATGGAACAAATTATCATGGAAATCATAAACAAGGACATTGGGATGGGTCCATTGTCTGTAGGTTGACATTTTGGCTTTAACGGAAGATCGTGCCTACTTAACCTGGTAGACTTCTTGGAGAGGTCGCCAAGGCAATGGATGAGAGTGAAACAGTGTATGCTGCATATCTTGACATGGTCAAGCCATTCGATACAGTACACCAGTCAAGCATTGAGAAAGCTGTTCAAGCTAGGCAGCAATCCCTACATAACTCACTGGACTGCTGGCTGGCTCACAGATAGTACCCAATAAGTCACGATTGCTGAGACCACATTCACCATGAAACCGGTTACCAGTGGAGTACCTGAGGATTTTGTGCTGGGCCTGTTCCTGTTTGGCATCTACTTCTTGGATGTCAGGGCTAATGCTCAAGGCCTCTGTCATCATGTTTGCTTATGACTGTAAACTGGGAGCTGTTGCAGATTCACCCCCAGGACACCAACATCTTGCAAGAGGGTTTAGCATAGACAAATGACTGATGCCAAAGCCATGGCCTAAACCTGAATGCCAAAAAATACATTATAATGCCCTTAGAGAAACTGTCAACCCACATTAATTACTACATCAATAAAACACCCCTAAGAGAAAAACCAGTAGTAAGGGATCTTGGGACATATGTAGACAGCAGTCTGGCTGTTGACCAACACATAGTTAAGATAGTAAGAAAATCATTGTGTGTCACACATCTGTTTAAGAGTATGGCATCCAAGTCCAAGGAAGCTGTAGTACCACTATACTTGGCCCTTATTGTACAAAGGGTTTCTCATCAGGAAAATTCAGGCTGTGAATACCGTGTCCTGCACTGATCAATGATCATTTAAAAGTTCTGTCTTTGTATTCATTCTTCTGCCAGCTGGTGAGAAGTGGATCTTTGCCTGGCTTACAGGGCTTCCTCAGACCCAGCCCTCATGATTCTTTTGCACATATGCAAAACAAACTCAACAAGAAACACTAGATTAAGGGATCTGAATTTCATCTGAGACATAAAAAGGGCATGCTGGAGAGAGAGAAATGTGTCCCAAAGGATCCCTGGATTATGGAATAGGCTGCCCATCCATGTACAACAGAGTTCATCCCTGACCCTATTCAAAATGAAAGCTTGACAATTGGATGGGAAATATTAAATTTACCCCCAGCCTGTCTCCCATGTTACTTATGGACGAAGGCCATCAGTAAGAAAAGTATTATACTAACAACCCCGCGCGCGCACACACACACACACACACACACACACACATTGCGTCCCATATTAATGCCCATGATAATCTGGACCCAAATGGTTTGGGGTGTTCTGTTAGGCTTGTAGTGGCCTTTAGTGGTCATTACACTAGTAACAAGCTATGAACCTAATAAGGCAGCATTGAGAGGTATGCTTTCTGCATTGCTTGTTCTAGAGTCTTTGGCACATTCTCACCTGATATTTGGAGATTACAAGGCTACTGCCCGACTATAAATGAAGCATTTCTGAAGATCTAGTTGTGGTGCTTATATAACTAACTTTTGCCTACCATGCTCCTTCTCATTTCCTGGTAAGGCATTAAAAAGAAAAACCGAGGCTAAGGAGATTGTACTGTCAGAACTGACATGCAGTTTATTGCACCAACAATCAGTCCTAATAGCAGAAACTTTTTGTTACATTGTGTAACAGAATATCCCAAAATAATTACAAACTTACAGACACCAACTTCTTGGTTACACAACACTGGGGAAGAGTGAAACTTCACACAGCAGTGCCCAGTGGTCTTCTGCAGACTACTTGTTTTGCCGTAACTTGAGTGGGCAAGTAATTTCTGTGCATTGTGCTTGGAGAGAAAAAACAGTAGTACCAGCTTAAAATATTCTGAGACTCCTTATTCTATCCCCTCCCAGTTCTTGTCAGGTAATGCTGAAAGATTAAGTGGTTTGAAATTAGTGGTAGGTGTTTTTTAATTCAATGGCAAAAAAAAATTACAAAACTTAGATCTCAGCAGACCAAGTTCTGTTTTTATAGCATCCAGTTTCTTAGCTGTGACTCTCTTAACCTAAGTTGCATGCTCAGGAATCATCTGTGAAACAAATAATTTACACCTTGCTTGGACTTTATTTTTTGCTAACAATTTTGAGATGTTTAATGTGCTATACAGTTGGTAAGTAGCTCCCCCATTTATACTTTAAAAACGTGGAACAAAAAAGTCTGCGTTGCAGTGCAGGAGATGTGGGCTGTACTGAAAGCAGTGAACATGTTTGTTCATTTGGTAATGAACAGGTTTTTTGGAAATCCAGAAGTAGTGATATGGCTATTTCTAATTAACTGTTTAATTGCAGATCTATGTCTCCTACTGCAAAAAAAGAAGATGTTGATTTCTCACATCAGCCTTTCTCCAACCTCAGTGGGAACACGACTTGGCAAAAGTCTGCTTTTACTCCAACCATACCACCATTGAGTTTATCTCCATTACATGGCCAGGTAAGAACAAATGCAGTTTATGAATTTTAACATACATGGTACACATTTAACTTTTTTGTTAACCTAAGTCTGCATTAATTTGAGGGAAACTTTTTTAATGAATTCTTAAGGATTATAACAATAATATGCTCTTCCCTCTTGTAGCTACCTAAATCCACTAAGTTTACTGGAAAAGCTGCAATGTGCACCCAAACATGCTCATACTTTGATTTTGATAACCAAGACATTGCTGCTTCATTTTAACTTGCCTGGTCTGAGCTGTAGGGCTACTGCCATT